>NC_056735.1:1830860064-1830902564 GCF_019279795.1 Protopterus annectens
ACCTGGTCCAGGACTAACTTAGTAGCTCAATCTGTTAAATGCCTTGCATACAGAACATTTTGCCACACACACAGTCTTGGGTTCTAATTCAGTGTGTTGCACATCAATTACATTGTTGTGAAGACAGCAAGTAATGACTGAGTCTTGCACTTTTCATCCCCATTGGTTACTGCTACTGCATTATCTGCTACCCAGTTTTAAAAGTCAAAGGCCTGAAAGTAGAGACATACTATACATATTCATATAGCCTAACTATATGTCATCTACTACTCTGTTATTGGCACCGTTGCATAACAGATATACTTTAAGCACATGGCTTAATTGGACTGTAATGGTTATGTCTACCCTGGCTTTTCTGGAATGACAGAGCTGCCACTGCTGCCACAGTTACTTGCTGACCTCCAAAGTATTCACACTCCCCCTATGTGTCCTAGGCTGCAGTAGCAGCTGCAGCCTGGAGCACACACAGCTGTATGTTAAGCTAGCTGCTACAGATATGCCATACCTCACAACCCTCTAGAACTACAGATCCAGACAAAACCATACATAAGGGGGGCAAAGTTCCAGTGATTGGGACATGTTTAACAGTTTGCTCCTACAAAGATAGTGAGCTGATAGAATAGCAGCTACCTCATTATCATGCGTATTTTGATGGGTATGATGTGTGACACTCACATGTCTCTATCTCTCCTTACTGACCTCAACCCGCAATGTTTAGCAATGAACCACCAGATGATCACAATGTGATGGTGCACTTGCCAGAAATATCAGACTTATCTGTGGACATACCTCACAAATCATAACACTGAACAGTATTTCCACCTACTCTCTGTGATACTGTAGCCCCCACAGCTCACTAATGTCCATCTCAAAGACTGAGGAAGGGGTCTAGGCCTACATGAAGGCCTTAAATATTGCAATGTGGTGCAATGTCATTGGCTATTGAGTGCAACTCAGCTGTTTTGGATGCAATTAGCAAGTCTGAGACACTGATTGGTGTACAGGCAATTACCTGGTAATGAGCATTACCTACAAAAGGCAAGCAACTGCCTTTGAGGAGCAGGTCTTTATGTTGTTTTGCTCACACAGACAATGGATTTGCAAGCTGTTTGCAGAGGAACACTTCAAAAAAGTATTATGTCACTCTACCAGGTATGTAATAGATGTCCCCCTATAATGGAATGCAGATGGGAGGATGGAGGTATGGGGAACAGGGAGTACAGCAGTAGACCTTTCATACATCTATAGTATTGACATGTTGGTGATACTCTGCTGTCCAACAGCTACAGGCATGCCTCTCAACTGTCCCTTCTTTGAGTCAAATCCAAGCTCTGCCTCTGTTACACCCTTCTACAATGGTCAGCTGTTGTAGGAAAGCTAGTGGAATCTGTGTTAGATGTAGTGACACTAAGTGAGGGTGTACACTCCTGTAACATCAAATGATGTAATGTAATTCACATGCTTTCAGTCTGTTAATGTCACACATAAATAGTTCTGACATTGTAAAGGTGTCCCTGACTGTCCCTCATGTACACTGGCTAGGTCACTGTTTTTTTGACAGTTGTCTCTCATTGGTTGAGAACTATGGCTAACATATCTATCAACCCCCTACAGCAGGGATTCAGGTCATAGCCATAATTAATGGGGGGCACAGGTCCAACCTCAGAGACAGAGAATACATATTGGCCATACAAAGTAAGACAATGACTAGGCTAACAGATATTACTGTAGCATAAGTGTTTTCTGAGGGGTCTGGTGTGTGATAGCCAGATTCTCTATTGTCTGACAGCAACCATCAATGAATGGCCACCATTTGTCAGACATCTACATATTTGTGCTAAAAGGACCACATCTAAGAGGCACACATTCACATTCCACAAACATCTGTGTAGTGGAGAGGTTTGATGCCTACAGAGAACATATACTACAGCAGATTTGCATTGCTGTCTGTCTTTGTGGCACACTGGTGCTGCTGGACTGTTCCCATATAGTTGTTGTAATATCACCCAACAGTGGCTGTATGACATAGTGGGACCTTGCCTATAGAGGACACACCACAGTAGACTGCAGTGATGGGTGTAGAGACATACAGCAAGATCTGGAGACATACCCAGTATTGCTACTATCCTGGTGATAGCCACACATATAGTGTGTAGATACACTCTGGGCTATGATGTGTGAGGGAGCGGCGGATAGTGCAGGCTGTATTGGTTATGCAGAGTCTGTACATAGTGGATGTCCATGTATATGGTCCTGTAATGTGTTCTCCTCTTGTTGTCTTTAAGGAACAATGTATCACAAGGCATGTACCATTCACATCTGCAGAGAATGCTGTTAACTTGGATGGCCTCAGACTGCATCATCACATTTTGCTATCTAGGGGGTTGCCAAAATCGTGACCAGCATGTTTCATTGTGGGGTGACCTTGTCAGGGTGCTTAACCAAACTGGCCAACAGTACAGAACCTAAAAGTGGGTCCAACATTGGGCCACATATATGGTCAATGCTGTATGTCACAGGGCAGCTCCTGTGTCCAGGGATCATGCTGCCATTGGTGGAGGGCCTGCAACAGAACAACCACTGTCATCCACAGAGCAATTCCTGGCAAACCTAGAATCAACCAGCAGCTCTAAGACATCCATCACTCCATATATCCTGGAGGTGGTGCCACAGTGGTCACATCGGAGGAGTGTTCAGGTAAGCTTACTTTGATCACCAGTGTGATACTGTATCAGTCATTGTGGCAGGCTCTGCATACCAGTACATGGGTGTCAGGTGTATCAGTATTTGGGAGGGTTTGTTTTAATGCACAGTTGTGTACATATGCTCAGAATGTCAGCAATTTAGGCAGTATCATATTAGCTACTGTACATGTGGATATATGCACACATTACCTTCTACCACTGCAACATTTGGTATTGCTGGCAGTCCCTCTCCCTTACCTTTTCATAGGTCTGCCAGGTGAGGTTGGAGTCTGTGGTCCTGTACCTGGTAAGTCTGATACTGTTGTTTTATGGATTATATATACCCTAAGAATGTTAAGGACTGCCATTTTGCAGAAGGCACAACTGTTATGCTTAGCCAGAGTAGAATAGTTGTATGTTCCATTTCAGAGAAGTTAACTACAGTGCATACAATGGGTAATCACAGCTGTTTATTTGTAAAACATTAACACATTTACATTTATACTCTTGAACAAGTATGCAGCCTGCCTGTACAGAAGGCAATTACTCCAAGATGCCTGTTCACACACTAAAGGGAGATGGTACATACCTGCGGCAGTGATACTACACCAGGCACATTATTCTCAGGATAGGTGTACAGGCTATTATGTATAGTTCTATCACATGCGTTGTCATATTGCATACCTAGCAGGTGTATTGTACTGGCAACATTTACTGTATGTAGCTGGAGGGCACGTTATAAAGGGCCAGTCTTGTCTGTGTATGTTGTGTGTTTGTGTGTTACACATAATATCAGAGATGAGAAGATGTAGGACTGATAATGCAGTTGTGCCTCCTCATCTGTATGAGTCTGTGTGGATTACCATACATAATAGTGCAGGTAATAATATACCGATTTTGTCATCCTCCTCACAGGTGAATGGGAGGGTTGGAGTCTGCCCCCCTCACGTCCTGATGCCAGTGTCCCTTGGACTCTGATGATGATGGTGACAATAGTGAGGCAGAGGTGAGGTTGTTGGGGGGTGAATCTATTCCAGAGGTTGACATCCCTATTCTACACCCATTGTCTCCACATACAGTCATTATGCCCACACATACCCAGTCCCCAGAGTTCACAGATATTGGACAGTCAGACAGCGTCAACATTGAACAGGACAATGTGACAACTATAGCATCAGTGAGTGTAGACACTGGCTATAGCCAGACAGCTGGCGAGGTCCCACACAGGCAGATTGACAGGGGTAGTCAATAGAGAACTGCTGTCCATCCACCTCCTGTCACAGGTGTCACATCACAGGTCATTCACTGCATGTTTCGGGCTGTCATGGAGCCACAGGCACATACCAAATGCAACACCAGATGGCTGCTCAGGGTTATGGATGCAGCACAATCTGACATCTGTGACTGCCTCTACCGCATTGCTGAAGCCATGGATCATTTCACTGATGTATTGGACAGCTGGTGGGCTGAGACAGTGTCTGTCTTTCCCCGCACATTGTATGTACTGCAACATCTGGTTGGAGTATGGCATCATGCATGTGGATGGACATTGGCCAGCAATACCATCTGCTGAGAGTCCATGTGGCCATGCACAGTCATGCTCCTGTAGTGGCAGTACCTCCAGTGCTACAGTAGGAAGCATGCTGTCCATACCATGACATAGCAGGCCATGGGCATATGGTCCTGGGTGGTCCCATGGGGGACATGGGCCCAGCAAACAGCAGTCAACATAAGCTACTAGCACTGCATCTGACCTTGGGCATGGTGGTGCCAGTGCCACTCCTGACAGAGCAAGTTCCTGTGTTCATGGTCAGAGATGGTGGACTGTCCACTCTGCCATGTACAGTCCACAGTTGTCCAACATACACATGTGTAGGGCTATCACTGGGCTTGACTGTGTAGACCTACACCCTCAAACATCACTGTCACATGCATGTCACCAGCAGACACACACAGCACCTCTCCATGGCCCATCTTACCAGAAACCCTTCTTGAATTACACACATGCTGTCAACTTTATGGCACAGCCTAGGCCTCTGACACCCCCACACTACACCCTGTGCATGTGATAATATCTGTGCCACATCCCTGCCATCTGTGCCATCAATGCAGGGAAATGCAAATATGTGTTTGATACACAGGGGAACTACATTACTTTCAATGTACGTGTGTAGTGCAGTATTGTTATGTCATGGCAGGTGCTGTGGACCATGACAGGTACTGTGTGCTGGCATGTGTCATGACTACACAGCAAACTTTTGTGTATTTTTGTTGCATGGTGTTACACTGGTGGTAGTGTGATAGAATGGCAGGTGTATCATGTACCTGTGTATGTTTCTGTTCCAGGGGTTTGAGTGGTTATTCTATGGACACACAATGGCAGTACAGTGGTACAGGATGGCATGGCAGCACAGCAGACATATGATGTCAGCAAGGTATGGCAGTATTCATGCATGGTTCCCTAGATGCATATGTGTAGAACGGCATGTCTGGGACAATGGCGGCAGCCAACATAATTATGCATTCATACTTTCTGACAAGGTCTGCTACCCTTAATACATGTCACCTGGGTTTTTTGAACATATATAATCCTTGATATTGGCAGACAACAGTTATGCCTATGTAGTTGAGGGTGATATAGGACCAGGAGCTTGTCACAGGGCTGTAAAATGCATAACCATTGGACAGAAATAGCTCATATGGGCATGTTTGTAGTGATACAAGGGGATATATCTGTACTTACACACATGGGCACACACACACACACACACAGGCACAGAGTTGGCTGGTGGGAGATTAGAGGCCCTACCTATCTATTACTACACACTATAGTTCATAGCATTTATTGCATGTGTCATGGAGTTTATCTGATATTGGACTGTCAGCAAGTACTGTTAAGGGGGATGACATCAACAAGCCTTGTAGAGGAAGGCATTTACAGGACAGCAGCTAGTCTTATTGCAGGGAGATAACCCATATGGGCATGTATGTAGTGCTGCAGATGTATATATGTATGCACAGACACACACACACGTACACATGCACACACGCACACACACACACACACACACACACACACACACACACACACACACACACACACACACACACATATTTGGCTGATGTGAGATTAGAACCCCTACTTATCTAGTACTACACACTGCAGCTTCCAGTACTTATCACATGCGCCATGGAGATTTCTTGATATCACATTGTCAGCCAGTACTGTTAAGGTGGATGACATCAGCAGGATTTGTAAAGGAGGCTAGTGTAGAGGCCATCAGGTAGCTACAGGGCCCAACATGTATAATCATTGCACAGAGATAGGCATGTCTGCAGTGCTGCAAGGGGAGATATTCACACACACACACACACACACACACACACACACACACACACACACACACACACACACACACACACACAAAAAAAAAAAAAATTCCTGTTGTGAGATTAGAACCCCTATCTATCTAGTATTACACACTACAGCATGCAGTACTTACTGCATGCACCACACTGTTTATCTGATAATGCATGGTTAGCCAGTGCTCTTAAGGTGCATGACATAAGCTGGCCTTGTAAAAGAGGCCAATGTTGAGGCCAGTAGCTAGTTAGTGGGCATAAAATGAATAACCACTGCACAGAGATAGCCCATAGAGGGCTTGTCTGAAGTGCTTCATAGGGATAGATTCACACACACACACACACACACACACACACACACACACACACACACACACACACACACACACACACACACACACACACACACACACACACACACACACACACACACACACAGTTGCATGATGTGAGATTAGAACTCCTACCTATCTAGTATTACACACTATAGCTTGCAGTACTTATCATGTGTGCCACAGAGATTATCTGTTGTTAGATAGTCAGTGAGTGCTTTTAAAGTGGATGACATTCGCAGGTCTTGTAGAGTTAGGAATTTAGATGCCAGCAGCCTTTCATAGGGCCATAAAATGCATACCATTGATTGGAACACCCTGTATGAGCATGTCCATAGTACACAGAGTTGGAGGATGTAAGATTAAAACTCCTACCTATCTAACATTACACACTACAGCTCACAGTACCTATTGCACGAGCTACACATTATGTCTGTTTTATATGTTGATGCAGGCACAGTACTTGTTGAGTACGCAAAGTGGCCTGCAGAGTGATACTGCTTGGTATTGTTATTGTATCTAGTGTCCTAGGGGTGGGATACCAGTAATATCCTTGCTTTGTGTACACTTACCAGTATGGCCATCTGTGACTGTTTGCAGCTTGATAGATAGACATGTGACCAGGGACAATATGGCCCATCCAAGAACTGCTTTGCACCCATTGTACATTACACCACCTGCATACCTATGTCTGTCTGCAGGGTGACAGCCTGCAGGCTCAGAGGTCTGTGGGTTAGTGGATTATGTACTGTTGCTGCCTTGGTTTGGTGCCATCAGACAGCTGCTGTGATGTGTATGTGCAGATGACCCCGGCTTTCAGGAGGTATGTGAGAACATTTGTACATCCCCGCCAATATCTATGTCAATAGTATATAACAGGGTTGTCTCCTTAAATGTAATTGTGTGCATCAGTAATGTAAATGTGTTGTGTAGAAGTATGTGGGGAGTCTATGTATCATTATACTTTATATAGCTATATATACATTTTGTTATTTTATATATATATATATATATATATATATATATATATATAAACAGCACGTATTTCACATCCAGGGCAGAGTCTCTAAGAACTGATAGGTGCGGCAAGAAAACACAGCCACTACCAGTTAACAAAGACTCGAGTTACTTCTTGCATCCACTTTCTTCAAAAGCACTTTTTGTTTGCAAGCATTATTTCTATAAGCATCACCTTAAAACAGTTGGCATCAATAGAGCTGAGCATCCACTTCTGAATAATTTTAAAGCAGCTTCTATTTATTATAAAACATCATCAGAACAAGTGCAGGTTGGATGGGAAATGTAGCATCCAACCTGCACTTAGGAAGCGAAGACTAAGAAGGCATGTCTAGCACTTCTCAAAGGGAAAGGGCACATCAATTTGTAGGGCTGTTTCATACTACTTGCACTCAGGAAATTAAGGTTTAAGAAGGCGTGTTCAACATATCAGGGAATGGGCATGTTAATTTGCAGTTTTGCCTCATTGGAGCAAAGTATTTTTTAAATAAGGAACAGTGGTCATTATGTATAGATCTGATTAAGGGTGAACTTTGAAACCCGAAAGCGCTTATCTTTCTGTGTTTGTTTTATTTTAACATGTTCTGATGATGTTTTATAATAAACTGAAGCTGCTTTAAAATTATTCAGAAGTGGATGCTCAGCTCTATTCATGCCAACTGTTTTAAGGTGATGCTTATAGAAATAATGCTTGCAAACAAAAAGTGCTTTTGAAAAAAGTGTATGTAAGAAGTAACTCGAGACATTGTTAACTGGTAGTGGCTGTGTTTTCTTGCCGCACCTATCAGTTCTTAGAGACTCTGCCCTGGATGTGAAATACATGCTGTTTGCTGCTGTTTGTATATTTTACATTTTTTACAGCACGCTCCTATCTGGTTCCATTCTTTTTGCTGTTGGATATATATACACATATATCTATATATATCTACATATATATATATATATATATATATATATATATATCTGTGTATATATATATATATATATATATATATATATATATATATATGTGTGTGTGTGTGTGTGTATATATATATATATATATATATATATATATGTGTGTGTGTGTGTGTGTGTATATATATATATATATATGTATATATATATATATATATATATATATATATATATATATATATATATATATATATATATATATATATATATATACACACACACACAGTATGTACGACATACTGATAGAGACATAGAGACACTAATCAAGCGTGAGGGGGATAGGGAGAGACAGATATGCATATGTAGCTGTATGTCTGTACAGACATATTTCCACATAGCAGGTCTTTGGGCAGTAGAGGCAACAGACCAGACTTAGGATCAAGTTAGCTAAGTGTAGGAGCACGCCCAGTGTGATTGTCAGTACTTACAAGGTGACTGAAGGCCAGACTTGCCTGTACTCCAGTCTGGGATTATTGTGTGCTGCAGGCCATTGGCTGCTGCACCTGTTACCACAGTACTGTAGTTGCCTGATATTGTCCAAGGCCTTCCCCGGCTGTTTGCTGACCTTAATATGTGACTCAAACTTCAGAACTGTTGAGAACTTCACAGACTGTCCAGACTCTTGCCACATATTTTTGGTCCGTTTCACATAACCATTGTTGTTTTCTGGAAAATCAGTGGCAAATCATTCAAGGTGGAAGTAAACTAATGCTGACAGATATTTGAGTTTCAGACTCCATGTACAGCAGGAGAGTCATGTGAATGCAGAACCTGCTATTCTATCCACATTCTAAGTTTGTGGGAGACATTATTTTAAACCTATCCCAAGTTGTGGGCCTTGGTCCCACTTTTATTCACTTTATTTGGCCAGGTTTCCTGATGTAAGAGTTTGAGAGGTATAATGTGACTGGGGTACATGGTGAAACACTACACGCAGGGTAACAATCTGCATACCTCTCCCTTTATATGTTTTTGCAGATGGCCAGCATTTCACCCCATATCTCTGCTGTGTTCCTCATACATTTGTGGTTTCCCTGTGCTATATGGTACATCGGTTGCTGACTTGTACCTACTGACACATTAAACTGATGGCCTTTACATTCTGTGGATAATCTGGCCTGCTGTTAAACTAGCCACCTGCTAGGTTACTCAGAACATGTATAATGTCTGTCTGTAAGTATGGCCCTTTGTGCCCCCATTCACTCTGGCATTGTCCAGCTTTCTTGCAGTAACAGATTGAGGGGTTATGACAGTCTGTGGGACTACCTCTGTATGAGTACCTCACATGCAAAAGATATTGGATGCTGCCAGATTCAAACTATCAACACCATCACACATGCTACTGTCCCTAGTCCACTGAGCCACACCAGCCACCAGAGAGTTTTCCTCCCTCACACTATCAAGAAGATAGGGGAATTTTCTGACCTGCTGGTATATCATTGCAGCCTTACTGTTACAGCGGTTGTATGGCAGCACTGATGTGTTTGGGGTGGGTGATGACCCGCCTATTCTCTGCTAGCATACACAGCTGTGCGACTGTCCTGTGACCCCACTGTTTGGCATCTCCCTGGACTACTGTCATGGAGTTTCCAGCCATGTTGCCTAGTGGCTATTATGGGTCACATACTAGTGAACAGAGTACCTGTTGTCCCAAGTTGCTGTTAGATCTGTACAAGGAGCCCAGTATCCCACTATAGATCTCTGCATGTAGCCCAGTAGCGCAATATGTATAGCCCACTATATTCCCTTGCATACATGCATCAAGTCCATACATATGCTACCATATTGTAGTACCCCTTACAAGTGGTGTACAGGAGAGTGACTTGCCCTGCAAATGCAGCAGTTGACAGACCTGTAGTTCGGGACTGACTCTGTCTGATGCAGGCAGTCCACAGCCAATACATGGTGATGTACAGGTTGTGTGGCCTGGCTGGCATAATTTTTACTGATATGTTTGTAGATTGGAGTATGGTGTCGGGTCCTCTTCAAATTACCGAAACGTCAGTTCGCCGACACGCGGAAGAGGAATGCGAAAGGACCGACAATGCAGTTGACCGACATGCTGAAATCCCGACAGCTGGAAGACCGACAAGGGGAACGTGTAAGCACGACTTGGTAAGTATGCGATAGTGAGGGATTTTGGATTAGGGAGCGGACAGGTAAGTGTGCAATGGTGAGGGATTTAGGGTTAGGGTGTATGAAAGGTGAGTGTGCGGTAGTGTCGGAGTTAGGGTTTGGGTAATGTAAGTGTGTGTTAGTGACGGGTTTATGTTTTAGGGTGGGTTAAGTAAGTTAGGAATAGGGTGCAGGTAGGGTACGTGTCTGGTACTGTCGGACCTTAGGGTTAGGGGTGGGTTAAGTGAGTTAGGGTTAGGGTGCAGGTAGGGTAAGTGTGCGGTAGTGTCGGACCTTAGGGTTAGGGGTGGGTTAAGTGAGTTAGGGTTAGGGTGCAGGTAGGGTAAGTGTGCGGTAGTGTCGGACCTTAGGGTTAGGGTTTGGGTTAGGGCTAGTGGATATGTAATGTAGTGTAATGTGTTGTTTACGTTTAGTGTGTCGGTGTAATGGTGTTCAGTGTTTTGCGTTGTCGGTATTGTGTGTTGTCGGTTATTTGGTGTCGGTGGTTTGTGTGTCGGCGAACTGGCGTGTCGGTGTTCTAAAGTAGACCCATGGTGTCAGTCATTAGGGTCCTAGGTTTTCAATGCCTGTGCTATGCATTGTCTCTTGGTCAAGGCCAGGGCATATTGGGCACTCCAATGACTGCCTACAGGGATAGCCTCAAGGATTCCTCCTCTGAGTTACCCTGTAGCTGTGGCTGTGGTGACATAGGCACTGGTGGGGGGGGGGTTGCATCCCTTTCCTCTGTGGTGACATAGGCACTGGTGGGGAGCTGTGCATCCCTTTCCTTTGCTGATCCTGCTGCAGCTGTTTCCCCAGGATCATATTGTGTAGCATGCCACATACTGTCAACATCTGTGCATACTCCTATCTCAGCTCAATTCTCTCAAAATATCTCCCTCTACTATTTCCTGGTTCTCTAGCTACAGACAACAAGCTGTAAAATGGAAATCTTCAACCTCATCCTTCTTTCACACATCCACTGGCATTCCCAAATGTTCTGTCCTCTACCCCTTACTTTTTAACATATTCATTAATAACTTTCACCTTCCCATCCCCAATGCCTCCCTTGTCCAGTATGCAGATGATTTTACAATCATCTGCACTGTTGACTCCCCCTCTGACCTACTACTGAAAACCCAGGCAGCTTTTAACAAAACCGAAAATTGGATGCACAATCACCACCTCACCCTAAATGCAAACATATCAAAACTGATGATTGTTACTCCCTCTAGAACCTCCTCCTTTGACTATTCCTCCTTTTCTATACTTAGCCAAAACAATACCCCCATTGAAATAATATCTCACACCAAGTTACTTGGTGTCATCATTGATGGTCATCCAAAAGTTGACATCCATATTCAAACAGCCATCAAAAAATCCATCAAATATTAGGGCTCCTGTACAGGCACAATTACTACCTCGCTCCCTCCTCTAGAATAACCTTAGTCTCCTCCTACCTTTTCCCATCTCTCACATATGGAGACCCAGTCTTTGTCAACCTCCAACTTGACTTACAATCCAAACTAGAATCCTGCTACAATAAAAATCAGCAAATTTCCCACCAATTCCAAGAATTCTTCCCATCACTGTTTCTCCCTTCACTCTCTACAGTGGCTAGAATTACCCAACTACCTTAACCTAATTAAACTCATCACTGCTCATAAGCTCATCTTCAATCCATCCAACTGTCCTGCTCTCTCCAACACCTTAACCCCCTATATTCCAAACCACTCACTCTGATCAGAAAACCAAAATCTACCAAACATCCACAAACCCTACTGGCCCCCTGGCCACCTTCTGCTATCATACTTCCTTGCCAATCTTTGGAACCCCCTTCCCTCCTCTCTTTGAAATACTCCTAATTGTACCACTTTCGAATCCCTTCTACATTCCTACCTATCTTCTAAATGGATATGCCCTTGCACTTCTCCCACTTGAACCCCATCCTCACTCTTCTTCTTTCCTCTGCTCCTACTTGTCCCTGTCCCTACCTCTTGACTTCTTATACGACTTCCATAGTCTGCCTATTTCTGCTTGTCTGCTTTCTTCCCTCATTTTCATTTGATCTGACAATTATATTTATATTCCTATAAACACTGTAACTGCTTGCTTGAACATGTACTCCACAATGATTTTACAGTGAATGTCTACTCTCTCTACAGTTACAATGTATATAATGTTTATCTGTTCATACTTGTTAATTGTACTCCCAGCATATGTAATGCAGTCTGTTTGCTGTTATTGTTATTGTTATTTTTACTGTTTAATGGAGTTTTTCTCCCTGGGCCTCCACTGAAAATGGGCTCTTCTTGGCCCAGTGGACTTCCCCAGTCACCAAACTGTAGTAAATAAATAAATAAATAAATAAATAAATAAATAACATGTGGCTGGAGATTACTACAAAGCTCCACCAGATATACTGAGGCACCGGAACCATGACTTCAACAGGCCAAACACACATGCTGTGATGTTCCTGGTTTGTGTGTATGCCTCATTATGGCATTCTTCGGTGGGCCTGTGTGCATTTCTGATGGGTGTCATCATCCACGATTCTGGTTTGTAGTCAGCATCCCCAAGTGAATGGCCATGCAGGATGTCACCCCAGCTAACTGCTGGTACAGCTATGATGCATGCCAGATATGGGAGTTGTGATAACTGCCAGGGCTGCCAGCACACACATTCATGATAATGTCCTGGGCATTGCACACAACCTGGCAGTTGATGGAGTGCTACCCCTTGTGGTTGACGTAGATTCTACCCTCTTCACCAGGTGGTGCCTTGATGTGTACATGAGTGCAATCTATACCACTAAGTACCTCATGGTATTGTGCTACATAGTAGAAGGGATGCATACTGCTGGCCCTCTCCTCAGGGATATGGGGAGATAAATGTGCTCAATTGGCATGTGGTAGCATGGCATCCAGGAACTGGTGGGAGTACCCTGGAAGTAGATGCCTGTGAGACCCCCCCATGTCTGCCGTTGGTCTTTGGAAAGTACCTGTAGCTAATATCCTAAGGGCTACACATACCTTTGTTTCCACTGGGATGGGTTCCCACTCTATTGGCTCTGGGTATGAGTTGAGGGTGGCAGAGCTCACTGAGTTGTTGTAGTATGTTTCTGTCCACCCTGTTGTGCTCTATAATCTCCAGCCCATATAGCTGGTAGGTTATCCTGGGCCTGAACATTCTTCTCCTTCTCAGTCTAAGCCTATGGTCAGCATCAGCAGCAGCTACATTTACCTCAGCATCTAGCACATACATATGCAGCAGACCTGCAGCAGCCCCTAGCATTCTGTCAGTTAAAATTCCCAAGTCTGTACTCCAATGGTGCAGAGTATGGGAAAAAAATCAGAGTCTAGGGTGTATGCATACTTTATAGTGCTGTGCTTTAGGTGTACTCTGTGTAACTTGCTAGCTATGATGCATTCCACCTGCCAAGTACATCATTAAGGAGCTTAATGGCCTTAGTTTAAGTGAAACAGAGCTCATCAGTACTTATATATCATTGGCTTTCTCAGACGATTTTTTTTTTGACAGCCTTCCTTGGTGAGCACTGCGACTCACCTCACAAACACACTGTAGAGATGAACAAAGCTTAGCAGTGAGCAGACACTCCCCCATGGCAGGTCACACACAGCATGGCTGTGCACCGCTCAAACACATTCAAACCTGGTGAAACACACACTCCAAGGTAAACAAAGCTTAGCAATCACCAGACACTACGGTTGCCACCTTTCCAAATGCCCAAAGTGGGACATTTGTGTTACAAACATCAGATTTTGCAGGGCAAAACATACCCACGGCCAGTACAAAGGACAGAACTTCAGTTTTTTGCCTGAATAAAAGTTTATTCTTGTAGCATTTTAGTTTCTTATTCTGTTTCTTATAACATTTAGGTGTTTCAGATACAGAATAACTGTTTTATGCAACTATTACATAAAATATAGAAAATAATTTTGTCCTAAAATCTCAGGACATTTGCCATTTTTTCACATTTTTTGCAGGACACAACTGCCCAAAGAGGGACTGTCCCTCGCAAAGTGGGACAGGTGGTAACCCTACCAGATACCCCCCGCTGCTGAGCACAGTGACGCGCTGCACAAAATGAGCTTCAAAATTTGCAGACACACCCCCTTTTGATGTCAGCTATGTCTTCTGTGGGCACCAACATGGTTATGTGCCTATATGGATGGGATCTGCAGACACAGATACCCATTTATGTCATTCAGGAACCCCAGCTTATTTGCATACCAATCAGTGCACAGTAACTGGTCACTACACGGATTCAGGCCCTGCCTCGTTAGCAACCACAGTAATCCTACATTGTACAAACTCCACAGAGGGTTCTCTAATGCATTACTGTTTCATTCTCACAAATTCTGGTTATCACAATTTTTTTTTATTTTTTCCATAACGGCATGTTTGTGCACTGTGGCGAGCGATGCAAACATATCCAGGGTATTAAAAAATTATTTTACATTATGTTCCATATGGTTTTGGACACACAGTGGTTACTTTTGCACATATCTGTGTCCTCTATACTAGTTCTGCCACTGTAACTACACTTTTACAGCCCCTGGTGTCATTTTTTACTGCCTGTATGGCAATGTGTGATAGTTATACATATTAATTCTGAGACCCTGGTGTCATTTTTACTGCCTGTATGGCAATGTGTGATAGTTATACATAATAATTCTGAGATTGCTTTACTACAGAATAAGGGGAATATATCAATAGACTGCTAAGATTTAGTATGAATTCACTAAACTATACTCATTTGACTTTACCGCTTGCAGTTATGCTATGCAGAATAAATAAAGGAAATAAAGAGCTGACAATTAAGGTAAACGTTTCGATGAATTATTTATTTATTTATTTGACATTTGTTAACTGGGAAAGTCTGACTGGATCAGGAACCCATTTTCAGTGGAGGCCCGAGGAGAAAAGTTACACAAATTAAAACACTGACAAAAATGAATGTACAGAGATAATTAACTATACATGTGGGAGTGTAGCTTACAATAAAAAGTAAACATTGAGAGTCTTGCCTAACCACCTCCACCACAGACATACATAAAAATGTAATGACCTTATTGTCTCTCAGTGATCAGTGACTGAAAGCTTTGACAGGAACTGAATATTGTTAATTGTGTTCAGCAAAGGGAATAAAAACAGGGCTGCATAAAGTAAATTGAGGCCAGGAGTAGGGTTGATGATGATGTGGTAAGTGGGTGGTGACAAAGGTATCAGGACAAGTTTCTTTTGGTCACAATTTTGGACTCTGGGATTGTCCCTTTAAAATGTTCAAAGTCTTGTAAGTGTAATCTTGTTTATACATTTTGTCAAATCCCTCCTCCCCCACACACCTTTGTCAGGCATCATATACCAAATTTCCTCATGAGCCTTAATGTACTGAATGCTTAATTTTCCTCCTAAGATAAATGCTAGGCCCAGTGGCATGACATAAATAGACATCAAAATATGTATTTTGATGTCTATGTCATGCCATTGGACCTAGAAGTTTCACCAATATAGAAATGTCAAAATAAGTGTTCTTGCAGTGACCAATCCCTTCTGCAACACATACCCTTCTTGCTTACATACATGAAATATTCTTTGTAGCTTGTGTTTAAGCATACATCAGATACCTATCTCATAGGTGTTTTGATACACCTTTAGAGTGTGCAGCAATGTGAGGTTGTATGTGGTTTGTTTTAAATCACATAACTGATTTTAGTTTGAATTTAAAATCCTGAGTTGTTATGTGATTAATTATGAAAAGTCTTTTTTTTCAATTTTTGCTTGTACTGCCTGCTAGGACAGCATCAACCTCATCATGGTCAATTGCCCCATTCCTTCCCATCACTGGAGGGAGGGTCAGTTGGGAAGATCCATTATTTAGGCAGCTATTGGGATGGTTCATTTTTATCTTTTATGCCCACCAACTCCTGTGCATGGTTAGTTCATGAGAAAAGGGGGCATACAATGGGCTGACCATTTAGGTCGTCCCTCATTTCCACAAGAGGTGTTGCCAGCAAGCAGTACTGTCCTCCCTTCCTTCTGCATTGGGTAGGGCTTTCTCCTGTCTCCATGTGAGAAATTACACCCCTCCATGTACTCTCAAAGTGCCTATCCACGTCGGTCTCCTTGGGGAGGTAAGCAGTCAATAACTCTTCATTTCTCTCTTTCCTTACATGGCTCCTTCTATGCTGGGGTCATTAATCAAATCCTGGTCACCTGAGTTGTAGTCAGGACTCTATCCTTCTGCATCATGGAGTCTGATATATGAAGAAGTCTTTATGACAAGCAAGATGAAAGTGCTAAATACAAATTTTCAAAAATATTTTGTTGATGTTTTGTGTTTTTGTTTTTTCTTTTCTTACTGTTATGGACTATGCAGACTCCACACAATTTTCAGAAACAAGACTTGCATTTGAGTAGGATAATTATCTTTAGCATGAGGTGCAGTGACTTCACAGCTGATATTCCCACTAAGTTCAGTGACATGACAAAAATACATATATACATATAAATATTTTGGGTTTATATCACGTAGTCGAAGTGCCGTAACTTTGACTGACATATGTTCGAACACATATGTCTGAAGTTATGGAACTTCAACTAGCAACTAGCTATAAAGAAATAAAAATACAATGGACAAATATAAAAATTGTTTTATGCAGGGGAGCAAGACTCCCATGCACCCCCCCCCCGCTACTTAAATATACCAACTCCGAGATCTCACCACATTGAAGTGAATGGAAACCTCCGCTTATGGA
The DNA here is from genome assembly GCF_019279795.1 of Protopterus annectens. NCBI lineage: Eukaryota > Metazoa > Chordata > Ceratodontiformes > Protopteridae > Protopterus > Protopterus annectens. Next base: position 1,830,877,315 of record NC_056735.1, read on the forward strand.
GATTTCCATTCAAACACTCGAACATTTACAAATTCGAACATATGGTCTCGACCATATGTCATTCGAAAGTGTAAATGTTTGACTACGTGATAGGAACCCAATATTTTAAGTATAGGTATTAGTGCCTTTCTAATCTGCCGATATACCAAAACAGTTGTTCCTATAATAAATGTCCAGGCTGTTCTTAAAAATATCTAAACTAGTGCTTGCTTTAATGTAATTTGGTAGTCTGTTCAATACATCAGCTAATCTCTCAGAGAACTAATTAGTATAATTCTCATTCCCATAGAATCTTCTACATAGGTTGCCTGATGATTCTCTACTAATGTTTGATAACCCCAAACATACCCAAAGGTAGTTATCTCTAAATGCCCTATATAAATGAATAAGGCCTCCTCTTAAATATCTATAAGAAACACTGCATATCAATAATCTTGGATAGTGTCATGTGATTTTAACCAAAGTTATTTAAACTGGGGTCACCATGATGGTATTAGGTTCTGATGAAGTCTTTAAATAAAATAGATTGAAAGTGTGCAACCTATTTCTTCATGAATCATGACGTTTATTTGGCTGTGAGAACATTTGATTTTGGTACAACCAACATCAAGACAATTCTCTTCACCACACGACTCTAAACTCACAATGGTAAACCCCTATGCAGTAATCTAACTTTTGCACCATGAATATTAGAAGCATAAGAAATAAAACTACTGAACTACACACCAGGATTATCCAACACAAGCCTGATATTATGGCTATAACTGAAACTTGGCTTAAACACAGCATAAATCTCTCTAAAAGTATACCCTCCAGTTATAACATCATCTGTAACAACCATTTAAAGAGGACAGGTGGTGGTATTGCTTTAATATTTTTCAAGAGCTACTACATTTCCCCCACAACAAACCACTAGCAAAATGCAATTCAGCAGAGCTTCTTATTACTTTCCTGAAAATAAACAAATATGTATTACTGCCCTTTATATCCCTCCTGGTAATAATGCAGCTACAATGGAAGTTATCCTAAATTGGAGACTCATAACAATTCCACAATAAAAATACCATTAGGTGATGTCAGTATTAATTGGTTGGACATAACCTCTAACTCCCCGCATCTAGCATGAACGTATATGATTTCACATAACTAATTAATAGCTTCACACATTACAGCAGGAGATCAGATTTCTTATTAGACTGGATCCTAGTATCAGACCTTAGCAAATTTGCCATTACAGGTACAATGTCAGACTCTTTCAATGACCATTTCCCAATCTATACAACCAGATTTATCACACATCCACTTAAGTAGTGTTTATAAAATGAAACACAACCTGTCCAAGTTTAACCCAGAAATAGTCATTACAACCCTATCATCTATTAAATGGAACATCCTAAAACCCATCTCCTTAGATGATGATGTAAATGAATTCAATACAAGTGTCCTAAATATCCAAAATAGCCTTACACCTCCTATGAGGAAGAGACTAAAAACAAATAATGCAATCTGGCTATCCAAAAAGAGTAGAATACTAATGCAGGATAGAGAAAAAGCATGGAAAGAATGGCAAAAATATGAAACACCACAATATCTCAAAAATGTTCCACAACTATACTAAAAACAAAAATCAAAACAATGAAGACAAAAATATTACAGTATTCAGAACAATAGTAAATACAACTCTTAAAAATTCTGGTCAGCCAATAAAGAAATCTTACATCCTGTCCAGAAATTCAGTCCTAAACCCTCTCCCAATAACTTACCACTTGAAACTGTAACAGACTACAACTCTTAATAGATAGTATAGCATTCCTAAACAAGAATTCCTCCGCATCTAATTCCAAACCTGCCCAACAGCCATATGTCACCACATCTACTTTCATCTCAAACCTGTATCTACATCCTATATGAAACTGCACTTACACTCAAAACCATGCTCTACTTCAGCTGCTGATCTTCAAAGTGAGTACCTAAAAATAGGAGCCAATAAGCATTGCCTATCCTGCCTCGATCCTTATAAATACATCAGTCCAGGAATCCCACATCTGCTCCACATTATCTCTCTACAGAAAGGAGGAAATTCAACAGACATTACTAACTTTAGACCTATAGCAATCGTTCCTCTCTCTCCAAAATACTTGAAAAATCTGTTCAAAAACAATTGCTAAACTATCTCCTGCAAGAAGAACTCAGACTACTAGCCACCACATAATGCAGCTTTCATCTGTCCCATAGTACAAACATTGTACTTCTAACCTCTACAGATACTGTCAATAAAGTTAGAGATAAGGGCAAACTAATCACCTTCTATTTCTAGACTTGTCTAAATCCTTTGACAGTTTGTCCCAACAATCCTTTTCTTCAAGTGTCCTGACTAGGTCTATCTCTACCCACCTTTCTATGTTTCAAAAGCTACCTGTCCAATAGGTATCTGTCAGTAAAATGGCACTCCAGCCTCTCTCCATACCTCCCAATCTCCACCAGTGTACCACAAGACTTTATCTTGGTCCCATCCTCTTTAACATTTTCACCAACATCCTCCACACATCCCCACAACAGGTCTCCCTAATACAATATGCAGATGACCTGACAATATGGCAAATTGCCAAAAAAATCACTTGGGAAGTTTTAACAACCAGCTAAACATGTCTTTGTAACTCAGAACTCATGCTCAACCATCCAATAAACCAAGCTACTCCTCCCCCAAGTTCCTCTTTCACGAAAAAACAAAATTTAAAATCCTCTCTATTAATAATACAACCATTCAGATCACTTCTAATACCAAAGTATTAGGGATAATAATGTGTGATAATCTTAAATTTGCCCTGCATATACAGAATTGCATGAAAAACTCAGCAAAAGCTAGGGATGCTTTACCGCGCCAAAAACATTCGCACCAACATAACTAAAACTACACTTGCTATTACTTACTTCTTCCCCCCTCACTACTTTATGGTGCTCCCATCTTTACTAACCTCCAGGTATCACAAAAAAGCAAAACTTGAACAATGCTATAAAAAGTGGTTAAATTTGCAGCAAATACCCCTTTCAGGCCCACCACTGCATAGAATTAAAAGCCTAAATTGGCTAGAACTACCCTATACATGTACATAGCTTTTTACCACCTGTAAAATTATCCAGCATCCATCTGCTTGTCCAGCACTAAATACCATTCTACACAACTCTTTTCCCAGTTGGTCATTCAGATCCAATGACCAAAAACTCCTCTCTGTACAAAAACCTGTCAAATCTGCTGGGCATGTTCTGTAATCATACTATGTTGCTAAGGCCTGCAACTCCTTACTTGTATCCATGACATCAATGCTCTCCCTCCAGTGCTTCAAAACCATTCTGATAGACTTCCTAGCCAAAATCTGTCTCTGTTCTTTCTCAGTCTCAGGATAAACTATATCCCTAAATACGAACAAGTACCTCTTCATACTGTATACCTCCTTAGTCGTCATTCTTCACTCGTTTCCTTATACCTCCTTAGTCGTCATTCTTCACTCGTTTCCTTATACCTCCTTAGTCGTCATTCTTCACTCGTTTCCTTACTGAAATTAATTTATCTACCCTGACTCCTTTTCTCAGTATACCATAACACTGTTTATTCTCTCACTTCATATAGCACTTCCTGTTTGTATTATAGTAACAACTTTAATTTCAGTATAAACTTATTAAAATGTCTCCCATCCTACATAACACCCATAACACACCTTACTACCTACCCTTTCTCCTTTTTCCTAACTCAACTATCTGCCTCTCCATTTTCCTCTCTGTCTCTTCTTCCCCTAACTCATCCCGCCCTTATCCTCACTTAACCTATATATCCCCCCCTCACACCATTCATATTTTCCATGTGGGAATATATTTACTTGTAAATAGCTACTGACAGTTGTAATTGACTTGTATATACCTACTTATTGTAACAGACTTAACTTCTTTTGTAGCAATGATAGGAACTATATATTTGTAAACTTTACTAATTGTTATATCATTTCTTTATCTTCTAGATTGTATCATCAAATGCTTTGTTTTTCATGTACGCTTTGTATGCTTCTGTTTACTATAAAATCCTATTATTTTTTTGTATACTTTGTGTCTATGGAGCTTTTCTCCCCAGGACTTCATTGAAAATGGGCTCTTTCAGCCCAGTGGACCATCCTGGCAAACAAACTGCCAATAAAATAAATAAATAAAAAAAATAAAATATTAAATAATTGTCAGATAATATTTATCTATTTTAACCAAATTTTTCACATTATGTCTGATTTGTTATTATTTAAACTATATATATTTTGTACTATTTTGAAGATAGTAAAATTATTGTTCTTAAAAAGTTAATGTAATACTTTGGAACTTTTCTCCCCAGGCCTCCACTGAAAATGGGCACATATTCTGTCAGATTTTCCTGGTAATCAAATGCCAATAATAAAATAAGTAAATACATAAATTAATAGAAAATGTGTGGCAGATTTGAGGTTTTTTTACTTGCTGAAATCTTTCAAGCAGCCACATTACTACAATTTAACTATTATAGTTAATTATACTTAATTAGTACAGTTTAACCTTGATTAATTATTGCATAAATCATTTTAAATGTGTTGTATCAGTTATTTAATTGTGTCAGGCAATTCAGAGGAATAAGCCTCTGAGCTGCTAATTGGCTTCATCCTGCAGTTTGTTTTTGATTCTTTTTCTATACATTTGCCTGTTTATCACTTAATCTGGCAGTGTTCCAAGGCCTTCACTGAAGACTGAAACCAACTCAGTTGCAAAATTATTCATCTTGCAAAATGAATTAATAAATAAACAAACAAGTAAACAAACATATAAATAAATTATGTGTTTTCAGTATATGGGTATGGTGGTCCTTTATTAAAATTTAAAATTTAAAATTTTAGTTTTTAAAGTCGATGAAGGGTTGTTACTTGAAAAAAATATTTATAAATATGTGTTTTCCAGTACATTGAATAAATTGTATTTGTCTTTACATCACACTTACTTTGACCTGTAGCTTCTGGGACAAGTTATTTTACTTCAAAAATGCTGAATTACCTTGTTGTTATGAGAAGTGGTTTTTACAGACTTCATTTGTACATATATTTCTTTACAATTATTTGCTCCAAGATGCATGTAATTTGCTAAATATGTTACTTTGTCTGTATTTTACCATGACCATATTAAGGTTAGGTTATACTACATATTCAATATTTTTCTTCTTTTTTGTCCCTAGCTGGCAACCAGCAGAGGTGGTTGACCCCATATTCAGTATGCTGCTGTGAGTGCCGCTGGATTCCAGATTTCCTTCATGATGTCTTTCCATGCTGTTTGGCCTATGGCAATGTTTGTAGCCTCCTGTAGGTTGAGATACCAGCTTCTCAAGTCCTGTTCAAACTGTTTATCCCATGTCTTCTTTGGTGCGGATTTGTGAACTCTCCAGTTCGAGGGGAACTCTCTCCATAATAGTCTCTACAGTAAGTGGTGCGTGTCCATCCTGCCCATGTGTCCAGATCAGCGCAGCCTCCTGTTCTGTATGTATTCATTGGTCATTGGCTGCTGATCACATCTGGTCTGGATGCTCTTATTTCTTGTTTCTAATGCAGTCATGAAGCAAGATTCCTAAGATTTAGCACAGGCATTGCATTTGGAAAACCTCCAGCTTGTTCAGGTCTGGCTTCAGAAGGATCCACGTTTCTGATTCATAGAGGAGAATTTGCAAAATCAGTGCCCATAAAAGGCAAATCCTGGTGGTAATAGAGATGTTTACCCTCTTGTATAGACACTATTGAGCAAGGCAAATGCTGTGGTGGCTTGTCCAATCCTGCTATGGACTTCAACTGTTGATTCCACCTTCTTCTCCGGGACTAGTGAACCCAGATACTTGAATTCTTGCATTTGTTTGATCTAAACTCCCTGAAGGTGGATAGTGGCTTGTGACTCATTGGTTGCCATCACTTTGGTCTTGTCTATGTTTGTCTATAGGCCATATGACTGAGTGATGTGGGAGATGTTGTACAGGATATTGGTGGACTCAGCATCACTGTATGTGAAAATGGCACTGTCATCGGTGAATATCAGGTCAATCACAGAATGGACTCCATTATACTGCACTCCACTCCTGTCCTCAAATACTGTTGCCATGATGGCATCCACCACTATGTTGAACATTAGTGGAGAGACCACATCCCCTTCATGGACCCCAGTCTGGATGGTAAGCTCGTCAGACAGTTCATTCCGATTTTGCACCTGGCTGGATGAACCATTATATGATGTTTGTAAGAGTCTGATGATTTTCTTTGTCATGTGTTTGGTCTCTAATGCCTTGCAGAGGGCAGGCCAGTGGATACAGTCAAATGACTTAAAATAGATAAAGATGATAATTATACATTGGCCACATGGGAGTCTTTCCTCCATTAGCTGATGAATGGCAAAGGTTTGATTGCAGCATCCTCTTTGGTCTGAATCCAGCCTGTTCTTCCCTGCTGATTTGCTCATGGTGTTTCCACAGCCTGGATTGTATGAGCTTCATAAAGACTTTGCTGATGATGGAGAGCAGGCTGATGCCATGGTAGTTCTTGGATTCCCTGTTCATAGATTCATAGGTTCATAGGTGTGTACTAGGCTAAAGGCCCTAGAGCCTTTACAAGCCTAGCCCATAGGATTACCCTGGCATCGTGCCACTCGACCTTAGTTTCCAGTGCCTCTGTCGAGTAGAGCCACTCGAGTGATCCCCGGGGTGAATTTTCTATTTCCCATCCACTCATCAAGCTTTCTCTTGAAGAGGGCCAGTGAGGTGCTCTGTTTAACATGTATGGGAAGTCTATTCCATAGCATGGGCAGTCTCTGGGTTATGAACCTGTCCCTCCAGCATGTTCTGTTGATTGCGGTAATTAGGTTGAGGTCTTTGAAGCGTGTGGTGTGGAGGTATTGGGATTTCTTTAGATGTAGCATTTCTAACAGAGCTGGGTCAGGCATGGCTTTGTAAGTCAAGCAGAGATTGCCTGTAAGTAGGCAATATGAGACAGTGAATAGCTGGAGTTTTTTGATTCTGCCCAATCAGGACAAGTGTTTAAGGCCTAGGATCCTCTTTGTGAGGTACTTTTGCAGCCTCTCCAGTTGTTGCAGGTGTATATTGAGGTACATGCCAAATCAGGCATTGTACTTGATGAATGGCCTAATGAGGGAAGAGTAGAGGGAGACAATGACCTCTTTCTTCCTGGATGCAAAACCCTTAGTAATGAGATGCGCCACATAGAAGGACTTTTTGCCACAGTGGCAGTGTGGTGGCCAAAAGAAAGGGTGCTGTCAACCTGTGTTCCCAGATCTCTTATAACGCCTTCTGTGTTCAGTGGGCTACCATCGATATAGTAGATCATGGGAAATAGTTTTTTCCCAAAGGGGATGACAGCACATTTTTTTGGCATTGAGCTTAAGGCCATGGCTCTGACACCAGTCGTTGGTCTTAGTGAGGCCTTTCTCTAGGATGTCAGCATCACTTGGGGGAGTTAATAATGGCTCCCAACTTGCAATCGTCTGTGAACTTTGTCAGCCAGAGTCACTTCGTGTTGGCCTGGACTTCTGAGAAGTAGATACCAAACAGGAGAGGACCCAGGACTGATCCCTGTGGGACTCCAATCGTGACTGGTCAGCAGTCTGACTTGGAGTCAACTACTTTCACACTGTGGGTTCTTTCTGTGAGCCAGATTGCAACCCACCTAGTGATATAGGAGTTGATGCCTACCTTCTATGATTCCTGAGTGGGGAATGGTATCAAAGGCCTTGGCCAGATTAAGGTAGGCTGTATGAACCACCTTGGCTTCATCCACAGCTCTGGTGACTGACTCAAAGAAGTCAACCAAGTTGAGCAGGCATGATCTACCCTTCACAAAACCAAACTGTGTGGGATCCAGAGTTTGGAGATTCCCTATATCCTTGTTTATTAGGTCCATGAAGATGCATTCCATAGATTTGCATATCAGACTTGTCAGGCTAATGGGGCGATAGTTCCCAGGGTCTGTAGTTGCTCCTCCTTTGTGGCGAGGGATGACTATACAGTGTGCCTTTCAGTAGGGACAAAGCCTGAGGTGAGTCTGTGATTGAACAGGGCACACAGGTGAGGTTCCAGTTCACTCTGTAGTTCATGTAGAACACAGCCAGGGATATTGTCAGGTCCCATAGAAGCTGTATTCTTGGCCTTGGGCAGTGCTATTTTAACCTGTGCAGCAGTAATACTGGGTGCCTGGCAATCTACTGGTATTGTGATTGGTGTTTTGGGGGGGGGGAAGGGGTAAAGTTGGCACTGAATCTGTCGGCCAGTATACTGGCAATATCTGTTGGCTTGGTATAGGAGGTACCATTGTGGAGTAGCTCAGCGCAAATCTGGGTATTGCTGTGGAGGTTCTTGACATAACTATATATAGCCTTGTTGTTGTCTTTACTATCTGCTGCAATTCTGTTTTCATAGCTAGCTTTAGAGGATTTGATGAGGGATCTCAACTTTTTGTTGAGGCTGATAAGGGAGTTTATCCAGTCTTAGGACTTCACCTTATTCCACATCAGTTTCCTCCTTCTGTTGTAGAGTTTGTTTATAGCAGGGGACCACCAGATTGCCTTCCTTTTTTTGGAGGAGAGTGTCTTGGTTCTATTGGGTATGGCGAGATCCATGCATTTGTGTACGTTTCATACAGTGCATTGGTGTGTTATTCGGCAGTCATGCAACTATTCTTCATTTGCATGGGTGCCGTGAAGTTAGGCACCTCTGTTCTTAGGAACCCAAAGTTAGCTTTGTAGAAGTTTTTCATGGTGGTTACCTTTGCAGGGGGTGGGGTGGGGTGGGGAGGATGTGGATTTCCAAGTTGATTAGTTTGTGGTCGGATCTAACCAGGGAGGAGTTGATTATTGGTGTAGAACAATGGTCGCCCATGTTAGTAATGACCAGGTCAAGGATGTTGCTACCTCTAGTGGGGGTAAGAACAAGCTGGACCAGGGCATTGGAATTAATGAATTCCTGGAAATGTTGGACAAGTGTATTGGTACATTAAGTAGTTTTCCCAGTTAATGGAGGGGTAGTTGAAGTTGCCCAGTATGAGATTGTTTGGTTGGACCCTAATATTCTCCAGAGTGCTTAGGAACATAGAGTGAGTGTCTTGGGACATGGTTGGGGAACTATAATAGGCTACGACTTGAATTGCTGTCTTACCCAATGTTAGCTGCACCTGAAGTATCTCTGATGCATTATGTTGGGCTACCAGTCTGGAGGTGTGCGCATCCTTTATGAATATAGAAACGCCCTCACCTTTTGAGCTTCTGTCCAAGTTCTGGGGCCGAAAGGTGTGGCATGAGATATAGCCTGGTAGTGCAGGGGTGCTTTCTGCTGCCTTGAACCAGTTCTCTGTTATGTCAATGTTCTCCATTTTAAGGAGTGCTTTGAGTGAGTGCATTTTGAGATTTAGACTTCTAGCATTGTGCAGCATGACTCTTAGATTGCATTTGTTTGTAGCTGTTATGGTGGTAATTTGGTCTTTGGAACACCACCTAAAAAAGGCACTATAGGGGTGGCAAGAGCCTTGGTGAGTATCCAGAAGCCCAGGGATGACAGATGCAGGCCATCTCTGGTAAAGCATTGAGGTCTGCCAATCATGTCATTCCAGGCAGACAGATACTGGATCCCCTTAGAATGACATCAGAAACTTAGCCAATTGTTGAAATCAATCATTTTCTGCTTGTACTGTAGTATCATTCTGGGTGATGGTAGGATGCTGCTCAGGGCTAAGGTCATACCCACCTGGGCTACATAATCCAAGAGTTACTCCATGTCTCTTTTCATGTAGTCCAGGGAGGTACATCTCAGGTCATTCACACCCACATGTACAATGACAGCATAATATTTGTACCTGTTGTTGAGGGACCTGATTGCGTGCATTATGTGGCAGATCCTGACACCTGACAGGCAGCTGACTGTTACTTTCTCATTATTCAACCTATTGAGTGGGACATCAGTGTGCCTCACTATCGTGTCACCTATAACTTGTGTGCTGGGCATGCTGTTTTGCCTTAGGGGCTTTGGTTGAGTGGCACGCTGTTTAGGAGAGTTATGTGTCTCATGATTAGTGTTGCCCCTTTGCTTGTGGATGGGTACAATGATGGCCTTCTTCCATGTGGATGGTATCTGTTCCATAAACCACAACAGCTTGATCAGTGCTTGGAGTTAGTGGAACAGGATATCTTCTCCAGCCTTGATTGCTTCCACAGTGACCTGATCTACTTCTGGTGCCTTGATATTTCTCAGTGTTTTGATAGCTGATTTCACTTCATTGACTGTTGACTTTGCATCTGTCACTGGGGATCAGGGAGATCAATGGGTGGTGGATTGACCATTTGTCCATGAGGTGGGTCATGGTTGCAAAGCTCTTGAAAGAATTAGCTCCAATGTTTCAGGCATTCACAAAGGGAGTGCGTGAAGTTCCTGTCTGCTTTTTGATGTTGCTGGTGGGTCTGGTCTTCCCAGTCAGTCATTTGACAGTGCTGTGCAGGGTTCTGTACTTGTGTCTGGATGCCGCCTCCTCAAGGTTGGCTGCCACCTGGCTCCAATAAACTTCTCTTTCTGCTTTTAGCCTCTGGCAAACTTCTCAACTGAGCTGCCTGTATAGTTCATAGTTGACCAGCTTCACATTCTTCAGTTGGACTCTAAGATCCAGGCACTCATCAGATATCCATGGCTGCATTTGATGCAGATGGGTGGGCATAGCGATTTGGCAAATTCCATGATGGATTTGATATCTGCTTTTCTGCCTTATCCACGGCCTCCATTTTGGCCAGTGATGTGAACTGGTTTGATAGTGTGATCTGGAATTCCTGTTTGTGGGAGGGGGCCATCAGTTACTTTCCAGTCCAGCCTGGCTGGTGTAGGTAACTTGCACTTTGCATGCTGTAAGCGAAGCTGCACCATGATATGGATGAGGTAATGATTGGAGCAATAGTCAGGTCCTTGTGCAGCATGGATATCCTTATGTGACGACTGGAAGCTAGAGTTGACCAGGATGTAGCCTGATATGGTCATGTCCTCATTGTATGGGTTTTGCCATGAGAGCTGGTATTTTTGGGGATGTTGGAAATGGCTATTTCCCAGTATAAGATTGTTTGATGCAGCAAACGACAGAAGACACAGGTTATCATTCATGTTCCCATGGCCAATTCTACCCATCATTCCTTCCAAACCAGACCTGTCCTCGCCGATGTGGGCATTGAAGTCTCCTACCAAGATGATCATCTTGATCCGTGGGATTGAATCTGTGATGTAATGGAGCTGGTTGTAGAAATTACCCTTGGCTGGATCTAGACTTATCTCTGTTGGTGCGCAGATGGACTAAATGTGGGTCTTGGTGGTACCATCGATAGTGAGTGCTGCCAGGTGGTTTGATGTTGGTTAGAATGCAATTATGCTTCTTGCAGCCTGGCTAGCCACCATAAACCCAACAACAGCCTCTCACTACTTGCCACCAGAGTAGTACAGCATCATCATTTCATCCGCTGTAGGTGGTTGGATGGTCAATACTCTAAATCCAGTGAATTGTAACTCTTGACACTGCAACGACTGAGATTTTGCATTTCATGATTTCCTTGGCAATGATTTCCTTCTGGCCAATGTGGTGGCCAGTTTGAATATTCCAGATGGTGGTACGGGTTTCCAGCTTTGGTGTAATGAATTTCCTTTGGCCAGTAGCCTGCTTCTCACTAGCACCCTGGGTCCAAGTGTTGGTAAATTGGCTGCCCCGGATGCTGTAGCATGTGTGAAAGAGTTTGTTTGAATTTCAGTGCAGTTTCTTGCCTGGTTTCCCTGGTTTCCCAGTTCTGGTCATCATAGGTTCATAGGTAGGTACTAGGCTATCAGCCCAAAGGCATTCATAAGCCTAGCCAGAATGTGTTGGCTTTCACCGCCCCCTTAGATTAGTTCCCTGTGCCTCTGTCCAGCAGAGCCACTGTAGTGATCCCTGGGGTAAACTTTCTGTTTCCCATCCACTCATCAAGGTTTCTTTTGAAGAGTGTTAGCGAGGAGCTCTGCCTAATAGATTGGGATCTTGTTCCAAAGCATGGGAAGTCTCTGGGACAGGAAGCTATCCCTCCAGCACGTCCTATTTATTGTTGTGGTGAGGTTTAGATCCCTAGACCATGTGACTTGAGGGGATAAGGTTTTTTTTAGGTAGAACACGTCCATCAAATCTGGGTTGGACATGGCCATGTATGTCAGGCAGAGATCACCTCTGAGTAGGCGGTATGCAACCAAGTACAGCTGGAGTTTCTTCATTCAAGCTGCATAGGGCATCTGTTTGAGGCCAGTGATCCTCTTGGCGAGGTACTTCTGTGGTCTTTCTAGCTGTTGCAGGTGTCTTGTAAGGTACATCCCAAATAGGGCGTTGTACTCTATGATGGGTCTAATGAGTGATGAGTAGAGGGGCGCAATGACCGCTTTTGATCTTGATGGGAACCCTTTTGTGATTAGGTGGGCCATGTAGAAGGATTTTCTAACCACTTTGGCAATGTGATTATCAAAGGTGAAATTACTATCTACTTGGCTCCCCAGATCCCTTATTACGTCTTCCGTATTTAGGGGACTACCACTATGTGGTAGTTTATGGGTACTTTGTTTTTTCCAAAGGGGATGACTATGCACTTTTTGGCATTTAGCTTGAGGCCATGATTTTGACACCAGGTATCCGTCTCAGTGAGACCCTTTTGGAGGATGTCTGTGTCAGCTGGAGAGTCAATTATAGCCCCTAGTTTGCAGTCGTTTGCGAACTTGGTCAGCCATAGTCCTTCTGTGCTTGCCTGTACCTCTGAGAAGTATATGCCGAACAGGAGGGGTCCTAGGAATGAGCCCTGGGGAACGCCACTTGTAACCAGTTTAGAGTCAGACCTAGATCCCGCAACTCTCACCATGTGGGTTCTGTCCGTGAGCCAGTTGGCAACCCATCTTGTGATGTAGGGTTTATGTTCAGGCTAGTGAGCTTGTCTGTAATACCAGAATGGGGAATGGTGTCAAAGGCCTTAGCGAGGTCTAGGTAGGCTGTGTGTACCACATTTCCCTCATCTATAGCCTTGGTAGCTGTCTCAAAGAAGTCCACCAAGTTTAGGAGGCATGATCTGCCTTTAACAAAGCCGAACTGGGTAGGGTCCAGTGTTTGGAGGTTCACAATGTCTCTGTTAATGAGTTCTGCGATGATGCGCTCCATAGCCCTGCAGACCAAGCTAGTTAGGCTTATAGGGTGATAGTTCCCAGGGTCTGTTGTGGCTCCACCTTTGTGGAGCGGAATAACCATTGCTGTACATCACTCTATGGTTATGTAGCCTGTGGAGAGGCTGAGTTTGAACAGTGTGTTTAGGTGAGGGGTTAGTTTGTCTTTGAGCTCATGTAGGATACACCCTGGTACACCATCCGGTCCCACTGATGCTGTGCTTTTTGGCTTTGTGGAGGGCTGTTTTACCTGAGTGTCTGTGATTTCAGGGACTCTACATTCTTCTGGTATGGTTATAGGCCCTTTTGGGGGTGAGAGGGGGATGAAGTTTGCGCTGAACCTGTCTGCCAGGATGTTGGCGATATTGGTCAGTTCAGTGTATTTTGTGCCATTCTGCACTAACTCCGAGTAGATTTGAGCATTGCCACTTAGATTCTTGACATATCTAAAGAATGCCTTGTGGTTATCTTTGGAGTCCTTGACAATTTTTCTTTCAAAGCTCGCCTTGGATGATTTTATGAGGGATCATAGTTTCTTGCTGATACTGATCAGGGATGTCTTCCCTTCTTTGGATTTTACTCTTTTCTGTACTAGTTTTTTCCTTCTGTTGTATAGCTTGTTTATGGCAGGAGTCCACCAGATTGGTTTCCTTTTCTTGGAGGAGTGAGTCTTGGTTTTGCTTGGGATAGCCGATCCATGCATTCTTGTAGGTGCCCATAGAATGCATTAGTAAAGGATTTTGCAGCTTGGACAGTGTTATCCTTCAGCATGGGACCTTTGAAACTTTCCATCTCGGTCTTAAGTAATGTGAAGTTTGCTTTTGAAAAGTTTATCACAGTGGTTTTCTTTTCCGGGGGTGGGGACGGAATGTGGATATCCAAAGTGACTTGTTTATGGTCAGATCTAACCAGCGAGGGGTTGACCTTCGGTGTGGAACACCGGTCACCCATGTTGGTGATGACCAGCTCCAATATGTTGTCACCTCTGATGGTAGTGTTGACCAGTTGAACCAGGGCGTTTGAGTTTATAAATTCTAGGAAATGTTGTGCAAGGGAGTTAGTACTTGAGTAGTTCTCCCAGTTAATGTTTGGGTAATTGAAATCACCCAATATTAGGGTGTTTGGTAGGACCTTTATGTTTCCCAGTGTTTCCAGAAACATGGAATGGGAGTCCTGGGACATGGTGGGTGATCTGTAGCAAGCTACAATTTGAATTGCAGTTTTGCCCATTGTTAGTTGCACGTGGATGATCTCTGAAGCATTGTGCTGTGCCACTAACCTGGAGGTGTGGGTATCCTTGATGAATATGGATATGCCCCCACCTTTTGTATTTCGGTTTGGGTTCTGTGGCCAAAATGTATGGTATGAGTTGTTGCCTGGTACTGCTGGGGTGCTCTCTGGAGCCTTAAACCAGGTTTCTGTTACTGCACATTTATCAATTTTCTCCATACTGAGGAGTGCCTCGAGTGTGTGCATTTTGAGGTTTAGACTTCTGGCATTGAGTAGCATTACCCTCAGTTTTTTGTTACTTGTGGTATTTACGGCAGTGGGTTTGTCTTTTGAGCCTTGCCTAAAAAAGGCACTATGGGGTGGCAAGAACCTTGACCAGTATTCAAAAGCCTAAGGGTGACAGGTGCAAGCCGTCTCTAGTGAAGCAGCGTGGTTTGTCGAGCATGTCATCCCAGGCAGACAGACACTGGATCCCCTTTGAATGACACCAGAAACTTAGCCAATTGTTGAAATCGAGAATTTTTTCTTTATACCGTGGTATCATTCTTGGTGACGGCAGGATGCTACTCAGGGTCAGGGTCATACCGGCCTGGGCTACGTGATCAGAGAGCTCTTCCATGTCTCTTTTCATGTAGTCCAGGGAGGTACGGCTCAGGTCATTCACACCAACATGGACAATGACAGAGTCATATTTGTACTTGTTCTGGAGTGACCTGAGTACTTGTGTTATGTGGCGGATCCTGGCACCTGACAGGCAGCTAACAGTAACCTTCCCCTTATTCAGCCTAGTGAGTGGGACGTCAGTGTGCCTGACTATAGAGTCACCTATGACTAGTATGTTGGGTATGTTATTTTGCCTTAAGGGCTGTGATTGCATGGCACACTGGTTTTGTGAAGTATGTTTCATGGTTTGTGTTGGGGGGTGGAGGTTGCTTAGTTGCTTGCTTTGGAGGTCTCTGTTGGTTTTGCAGATTTTTATTTTGAGCCTCCGACTATGTTTTCATGTATTTATGTGTGTTTTTTGCTGGTGCTGGTTTCATAGGTCTATGCGAGACTGGTGGCGTGATGCAAGTAGTTCCCTTCTCCTCTTGACTGTCTGGTCCAGTCTTGGGTTGAAAGAGCTGAGCCATATAGTTTGGCTGTATAATTGCATCTCTCGCACGTATTAGTGTTTGGTGGTAGGAGGAGAGGGTTGTCTGTGTACATGAGGCAGTTGTAACATTGCCTCAAAATGCCCAGATTCACTAGGTGGACTGGAGAGTACACCTGAAATTGCCCTTTGGACATGCCTGGATAGGTACAGTGAACTGTTTTACTGGATGGCTGGTAAGGTCGAATAGAGAGTCTTATCCTTCTGTACAGTACAGGAGGGTCTAGTGCTAGGGTTTATAAGTGCTTGCTATAAGTTTTGAGCAAGTGCTGAGTTGAGAAATGAATGGCTTGAGTGCTTAAGTTGAAAGTTTGTCTAGTTCCAAGGGAAAAATTGAAGAGGCGACTTTGTGGAGCCGGGAATAGTTTTACCCTAGCTAACCGGCGCTGCCTGGTGTGCAAAACAGGGCAAATATGGTATTTATAGCAGGGAAATGAAAGCGAGAGAAATTAGCCCAAAATGCCAATAAACTACTAATTTCTGGGCCAAAACCACTCCTCCAGGGACAGATAGGCTGCTCAAAGCTCCCCTCTCTCACAGGTGAACAGAGAAACTTCCTTCTATCCAAGTAAGGTATGGGCAAACACAGAAATTTGTAACACAGCCCTGAATTCAGCACTAACCTGAAAACTGGACTATACTAGCTTAGAAAGGTGGGAAACAAGTATATATATTTTTTGATTTGCTTTTTTTTTCAGCAAATAAAGCAGATACACTCAATAAAACACTTTAAATGCACAGAAAAGGATACTTATTGTTATATATCGCAGATCAGAGTTGTAGTCAATGCCCCTAGTAATAAAGTAGGAAGAAACAGAAATACAGTAAAAGCAGATGAATAAAGATATATATATATATATATATATATATATATATATATATATATATATATATAAATATATATTTATAACAATATAAAACGAACAAACTGATTTAAACAAGTTACCCAATTAACCAGAAAATCATGGTGGGGTGACCACCCTTCTCCTTTTGCTGCTGTGCTTGGGGCCATCGTTATTGGAGTTATATTCAGTATTATATCTAAACATCAATTTTGTGTACTTCATGTTGGCAGTTTGTTATCCCTGGTTCTGCATTTAGTTATTCTGAATTGCTTTCAATATTTTTGTTCTTAGTACCACAGATTACTAGTTTACAGGCAGTATTTTTACAAATATTTTTCCTTTTATACCGAAAGACTGAAAAGGCCAGTGAAGAAAATGCCAATCTTTAATGCGGCAAAATATAAAACAAATATAATTCTCCTGAAGCATTCTTGCTCAAAATCAAAAAAAAAAAAACTGTAATTAAAATCCTGAAACTACTTCAGGATCTTCCCAAATTCCATTATCCAGAAGAAGAATGTAGCCCTTTTGATAAGAAGTACAGTACAAATTCTAGAACATATACAAGCAGAACAAAATTTTACCCAGACAGTGAATGACATAATCCAGCAAAAGGTGCTGCCAAAGTGTTAACAAGATTAACAACAAGGTTATTATACACAGTACAAAGTACAGATTACAACAAGTAGCAAACTATTATACAATGCAGGAACATTACAATCAAACAAAATGGGTACTGACCAGGATATGCATTGCATCGGGTCTACTTTAAAACACTGACACGTAAAACACTGACGACGAGAACACCGAGACCGGAAGATCGACAACTGAGATGACCGACAGTTTAAAAGCATGAAACTTCACATGCCCGGCAAACCACAATCCCGACAATCAACAAAACAAAACAAATACCTTTTCCGAAAAACACACACACAACACAAGCACAACAAAAAACTTACAAACCTACACTAAACCTTACATACACAACTACCTATGCACTAACCTTAACCCAAACCCTAACCCTAAGGTCTGTCACTGTCGCACACTCACCTAACCCGCACCCTAACCCTAACTCACTTAACCCGCCCCTAACCCTAAAGTCTGTCACTATCGCACACTTATCTTAACATGTCGGTGTTCTCAGCATCGGGCTTTTAAACTGTCGGTCATCTCAGTTGTCAATCTTCTGGTCCCGGTGTTCTCGTCGTCAGTATTTTGCGTGTCTGTGTTTTAAAGTAGACCCATTGCATCTTATAGCTACAGTGGGAGTTCAGAGTAAGAGCTAATTATAGTAGACAGACCACTATAATTAATGAATCACATATAAAAGAGTACTGCTTGCATAATGCTAAGCTAAATGAAGTATCACCTGTAGTGGTAATAATTCCATTCTTCCATATGTGAAGAAAAGCAACTATATTACAGAAGTACTGTGCAGCAACTAGGCTAAATGGTTCCTTGTTGGAAACGAGCTGAGCAATAGCTAGGTAACATGAAAGGGCCAATACATGAATATAATGAAAGGTCATGTATAGCTGTAGATGTAATAATTGTCTTTCTGCATCCCTGAGAGTGAAGGAAAATAAATAGCTTACAGAATTATCACTGTGACCGAGCTTACTGATAGTAGTGGCAGGGACATTAAAGGAGTAGAAATTTATAAATGTTCCCAGAGAGGAGCCCTGCCACTGCAGTTTAATGGGATTCTTAAGCACTCAGTGTCAGCAAGGAAGTAATATGCACTATGATAAGTGCGGACAGTGGTAAATACTGGAGCAATCAAGCAATGTCACAGAAACACCTGCATTTGTTTTTGTCAGGGAGGTGCTCCTTGGAGCAATTATCTGAACAATTAAGATTATCTATTATATTAATATTGTCTGGAATGCTATTCCAAGAGGCTTGCATGGGGATAATGTGAAAGATGGTCTTAATAATTGCATGCATTCAGTATTTCTCAGAGAATAACTTTGGTTTTGATATAACATTTGTTAAGGAGAGGAGGATAATACTTTCATGAAGACATTTAAAATTAATGTGATAAGAAGGAAAGTAGCTGCAGATGAAATGGAAAGCCAGTTGTTTTTCTGAAGTGCAGCACATTATTGCTCTCTGTTGCTAGTTAGCTGTATGAATCCGAGAATTTTATTTTCAGTGAAATGAAGCAGAGCACTGTTCTTAGAGGAGTAGACAGCAATAACAGGAAGACCATTTTTTCTGCCCGGTAGAAGGACATTTATGGAAATATCACGTCTGGCTTCAGAGGTCAGTTAATTGGAAATTTTGCAGGAAGCTTTAATCTAGGTCAGAACTTTTTTTTTTTTACCTGGGACTGTGTGTAAGCATAAAGAAGATGTTTTTAGCAAGTGTATGGCCTCAAGATCTCTTTTTTTTTGTCCAGGGTAATTGATTTCATTCAGGGTGAAAGACAGTGGGGATTTCAGCTTTTCTTAACTTTTGAGGTGCTGAATGCTAGTGGCTTAAGAACCAAACACTAACATAAGCAGCCTTTCTATATTTTCTCTTCTGGTCCACCTAGTACTGGTAGTAGTACATACAGATGACATATATTACAATGAGCAGTCTTTATTAGTTATGGTCCAGCATGGTGGACAAATGTAGAACCCCCCCCCCTTGAAATTGTACTTCTGCTGATGACTGCTGTGTCACTTGTATAACAGAAATATGTGACTGCTTAAATGCCATACTCCAAAACATCATGAAAGTACTATTGCTTTAGGGAGACCTGAGGTTACCTTCTATGCAGTGTTATTTGTTTCTGGACTTTTTGAACAAGCATTACTATATGGTTCAGTCTAATTCACTTTCAGACTATCACACTCTCACATATTCATGTAAGTATTTTGCAGGCTAGTGACTGCCACCAGCTATTATGACACTGAAGGAAGTTTGGACATAATTCAACACTATCCTTCATGAGTTTCTTGAATCTAACTACAGAGGAGTACAGCATCCATTTAATAACATTTTCTGAGATGCTTTTTCCATGCCACACTAAAACATGGGTTGTCTTGTAAGTCAGTCGAAGTTACAGCTAAGTGGGATTCAGAGAGTCCGTCACTAAATGAGTTGCTGAAGAGCATTTAGTCAAATCTGACACAAAGACTGGTACATAAATTGGACTTCCATTCTCTTGTTTTAGATTTTTTCTTCTGAATTTTATCAACCATAAAGCTTAATATAAAGATCAAAACCTCATCACATGAAACCACTAATAAGTTACTCCTGCCGTTTACCAGTAACAAATTACAAACACTAAGGAATGGGAATGACCTAGGGACATTTCACCCCCCCAACAAAAAAAATTACAACTTTCAGGTTAATACACTGACAACAATGCCCACCTCTCATACTTAACTCCAACATATATGTGCTCTATGCATACTTTATGGACCTGTGAAAATGTGCATCATCATGCCCCATCTCAAGGCTGTTTGATTTCTATAAGATATGCACTAATTATTGATGGATATGTATACCATTACTTTCAATATCCTTTCTGCACAACACCAAATTCAACTGCTACTTCATTTCCTCCTGTGCAAGATCTCACAGCTCCTGCTAATAGCAGTGTAGCATGTATTTTATAACATGAACATTTTGGTACCTACATTTACAAGAAATATTTTTGAAAGAAATGGACTTACCTTATGCAAGTTGTATTCCAGTACCTCTTCCTGTGTCTTTATTGCAGCACTTGTACTGTCTCTTCTTAATCGAAGCTCTATGGCCTCTTAGGTAGCACTGAGGGGATCTCTACTATTTCTTTGTAATTATATTGCACTCATTTGGGCTTATAAGCATTGTAATTATGCAAATGGGGCCTTGATTCTTTAATGTCTCTCAATAGCTCAATCTGCATATCATGCTCAGTTGGATAACATTGTGTTACTGTCCTTTCTGTTATATACTTTGTTTTGCTTTTTTATGTTGATTTTCCCCATTTATTTTATACGCTTCACTCACATGACTAAGCATCTGCTGGTCACATCTGTCATGTGTTGTCAACAATATGACAGAAGGAATATACATGTACCTACATGCTATACCTAATGGAAATGGAGTTGTTATAGTGCATGCTATATTCATGGCTCATAATCCATGCTACATTGTAAAGATAGTTCTGTCATATTTTATACCTCACAGTCCACTTTTACAATATTTTGCCATAATATCCTCTATGACATACCCCACCCCAGAAAGTGCTACTGAGTTACCCTGTGTTGCACGTCAGATCATGAACTGGATCACAAGTATAGCCATGAGATGCCAACCGCACTTCTGTGCTGTCAATTACAGATCAATCAGGCATATCAAGGGTACCATACCTTGCAAGGTTCAATGATACTGTGCAAAGGAAAGTAACATTTTCTGCCATTTTCTCAGCTGTGACCACTGAGACCATTTATTGTAGGAGGGGTATGAGGGCTCTGAAGATAAAATAGATGGCCAGAACTATCTGGCCAGAGCTGTCAGTGCTGAAACTGGCATCTTGAGCACTGGCAAGCAATTTTGTCATCATTATAGTGATCTTAAGAGACAGCAACAAGACCTCATTGGCTGTGGGAGGCCAAGGTTACAGCTAGACCAGCAGACATGTACAGTAAGCACTTCTTCTGAGTTTCATATGTCTGCTGTCTGTCAGTGGTATACAGATCCTGCATGTTCCTCTTTTTGCTCTACAGCCCCTGAAGCTATACTAGAGAATGTACAGTAATACAGAAGAAGGAAGGCACCGGGGTACGTATACCTGCTGGTTACTGCAGTGTACAGTGCAGGTATGAGTATTCTCACATGTGTACATAGTTATCCATGCTGCAGTCTGTGTATGTACTAAGATTATAGCTTTTGTCCACAACCATAGAGTTTGTTCTTTACTGTTACTTCAGCTTCAAGCAGCATAGGTCAATAATTGTAAAATGGGTGTTTGATTCCACATGGTTGTTTGAGTACAGACTGTAATAGCTCATCAAGTTAAAGCATCATGTTTCAGGTTGTATGTGCTAATTTAGGTGGGTTTGATTCCCACATTGGATGGAGTATTGGGTCATCACTGTTAATGAAGGAAAAACATCTATTGTAGTTTTGATTATAGTAGACATCAAAATGTAGCAGAATAATGCATATAGATTTTTTCACTGTATGTGTGCTTTTCTCTCTCCCACCCTTTTTGTTGCTATCATTTCTGTTGTATACTTTTGGTTTATGTTTTTAATGTTGATTTTCTCAATTTATTTTATAATTATATGCAGCAAAATCTAGACCTGTGGCCATCACTTCACCAAGACCCCTCCATGAGGCACTACCATCAACCTCATCTACTGGTCAGCCTGACAGGGTCACCTCCTCAGTCTGGACATCAGCTGCAACTGAAAGACCATCCAGCCCTCCTCCAGAGGTGGCAGCTGCTGCTTCTGTTGGTGACAGGGGCAGTGGATGTGACCAGTTTGTTACCCAAAGGCAGGAGGCAAACATTGTGGGAGGACTTGGTTGATCAGTGGCTAGTTGCCCACATCAACCAACTAGAGATACTCCACTTGTAGCTCATTAAGTCACATCCCTGCTCCATGTTGGCTTCTCTATCTGAGCCAGGGCCCAGTGATGAGGGACTCCAGGGTGAAGTTTAGGCTCCAAATAGTTTGCGGGTGAGCAGTGATGTCAGATAAGCAACTTCATCCTATCCCTTAACATGTTGGTTCCCTCCCTTTACTATATATGCCCTCCCTTGTTTGTTGTCTAAAGCCCCAGACACCATTGACTTCCCTCTGTATGTCAGATGTTTCCTTCTCCATAATGTTCCTCCTCCCCCCTCAGTGTGTCAGCACCTCCTCTGTCAGTCTTTTTGTCTTCTATGTCTGTCCATTTGCCTCTGCTCACAAGCCTAAACCTCCTTCAATTTTAACACCTCTTTTTCCTTCCTTCCTTCCTTCCCCAACTACCCTTCTTGAAATACCTCTCAACTCTTCATGCATGTCTCTGATCACCAGTTCTTTATTTTCCATTTGCAAACACAAACTCTGCATATTACTTTATGTTGTTTACTTACTGCTTATGTTTTCTACATTGTCACAGAGTTTCACTATTTGGCTATTACTACACTGCATGACTTTATTAGACTTTCTTGACATCACACTTTCAGAGGTATGTCTCATATATATATATATATATATATATATATATATATATATATATATATATATATATATATATATATATATATATATATATATAAAATAGGCACCTGTCCCCCCCAAAAAAATTCTCCACCTTTCCCTCTCCAGACCTGTTCTTTAGTCAGTTGTTTCCCATATGTGCTTCTCCATTTTCCATACTGTTCTATATTGCTATTTCCACACTTTGATCATTGTCAAAAATAGATGATGCCATGGGCCTTTTCTTTGAGACAATTTCCTTACTTTGCTTGCTACTTCTATGTATATATAAATTGACTGAGACACACTGAGGTATAAACATGCACTGAGAACAAAATATGCTTACAGTATCCCTCAACCATCACTGGGGTTACGTTGCTTCATCCCAGACCTTGTTCTGATAGTGAGTGGAATTCCTAATGCATTGCTGTTTCACAGCTTTTACCTTTTGTTGATGATCAATGCTGTTAGAGCCATATTGTTCACAGCAGGTAAATAGGGCCAACTTGGTGTGGTAGCTTGCAACACATTTCTCTATCATTTCTCTATCAAAGGAAATGTTTTCAAAAGTCTTAGTTGTCAGAAAAAAAATACTAAAACTTCTGAATTTTCATAGAAAACTTCATGATGCAGCTGTTATATTTGTGATGAAAAGTACAACATAGGTTCACTTTCTGATGTTATCAAATATCTCACCTACTAAATTTTATTGTAACATGTCAAACTGATTCAGATATACAGCTCTGTATAGCCATGAAGCAAAAACAGCAAAAAATATTCATTAGAATTTGACAAATTGTAAACAACGATCAACTTTCATCCATTTTGAGAATGTACATTTTATTATTATTATTATTATTATTATTATTATTATTATTATTATTATTATTATTATTCATCGGCAAAAATACACTATATCAAAAACATAAATAATTTCTGTTGGCATATTACTAGAACTAAAAATAATAACTTTGCCCCCAAAATGATGTTTCAAGTATTATGAGTGTTCATGCAGAAAAAGCTATCCAAGATTAAGACTTTCCATACACAAATTCATATCGTAGCTGTTCCCAAAAGCTCTGCCTATTGGCAGTTTATAGATAATATCCAGATATTTCTTTAGAGGAAATGCTAATACAGATTGCCATGCCATTTCAGAGATCTATCCCAGAGATAAACAGTGACCAAAAATAGGACAAATTATCAATTTTGGGATAAAAGTATTGATTTTGGAATAGTAACCATTGATGTAACTAGGGACATGTTTTTGCGAATGCAATGAGTTGGAAAATTTCAAAAATTCCTTATAAAATACTTTGTCAGAAATGTTGGAGAAACAAATGTTTTATCTAAGAAAATTATGCTTCTGAGATGGGATAGAGAATCTGAATTGCCCAGACATAGGCTCACTGGTAAGCAATAGGCTGGCTGCCCTTGTAGGCCAATTTAAGCCTAGCCAGTTTCCTCTTTTGTTGCTTGAATTAACCTATCCTGTTTGGCGTTAGATTGGCCTTACCCATCCCATGGTCATTAATTATATATTACCCCTAGCGAGAGTAACTTGGATCACACCATTAAATAATTTCAGGAGACCATGCATTGGATAAAGTATGGGATACATTTCTGTTTCCCATCCCTAGATCCAAGTTGCACTTGAGTTTGGACAGGGATGGACTTTGCATTACATGGATGGGGAGTCTGTTTCAGGGCAGCAGTATCCTCTGTGTGAGAAACCTGTCTCTCCAAATGATTCTGTTTATGTTGCAGAAGAGATTCAGATCCTTAGACCAAGTATTCTGATACCACTTGACTTGCTGATGTGTAGCAAGTTCATCAGAATTGAGTCAGAGTATGCCTTGTATACCAGACACATGTCACCTGATAGCAGTCTGTAGGATACCTTGTATAATGACAGGCTTTTAGTTAGTTCATGTAGGACATATTGCTTAGGCCTTGTTTTCTTTTAATAAGGTATTTCTGTGGGCATTCTTTTTGTTGCATGTGTCTGGAAAGATATATGCCAAGGGGGCATTATACTCAATGACTGTCTCAATGAGGGCTAATGTAAGGGGGGGGGGGCAAAGACATCCCTAGATCTAGGGACAATCCCTTTGTTTATAAGCTGTGCAATATAGAAGGTCTTTCTTATGACAATGGATACATGTCAGTTGAAAGTTAGGTCACTGTCCACATATGTTCCCAAATCCCAAACAACTGGATCATCTCTAAGAGGCATATTGTCAATGTGTTAGTTCCCCAGGGTAGATGATTTCGCAAATGATATGATAATGCATTTTTTGGCATTTAGTTTCAGTCCATGATTTTGGAACCAATTATTTGTTTGTGACAAAACTTCCTGTAGGATGGCTAAATCATTTGGGGATTCAGTGACCATTCCCAGCTTGCTATCATTTGCAAACTTAGTTAAGCAGGTCCCTTTGATATTGGCTTCAGAGATGTAGATGCCAGACAAGAGATGTCCCAGCACAGAACCTGAGAGGACTCCACTACTGACTGGTCTTTTTGAGGAGGTAACTTCCTCTGTTTTGATTTCCTGCTTG
Organism: Protopterus annectens; assembly: GCF_019279795.1. NCBI lineage: Eukaryota > Metazoa > Chordata > Ceratodontiformes > Protopteridae > Protopterus > Protopterus annectens. The sequence goes on from NC_056735.1 coordinate 1,830,902,508, forward strand.
CTATCTGTGAGCCAGTTGGCAATCTAATGGATGACATAGAGATTTATTCCCAGTTTT